>NC_057804.1:60989166-61025597 GCF_018294505.1 Triticum aestivum | reverse complement strand
ACTAGTTTATTTTTAGTAAATGCTTAGTTGAACTAGTTGAATTAATAGAACTAGTTTATTTTTAGTAAGAAAATTTAGGTATATGAGATTATTTGAACTAGTTGAATTAATAGAACTAGTTTATTTTTAGTAAGAAAATTTAGGTATATGAGATTATTTAAACTAGTTGAATTAATAGAACTAGTTGAAAATTTAGTAAATGCTTAGTTGAATTAGTTGAATTAATTGAATTAGTAAGTGTTTAATGTTTCGCCTATATGAACACATATAGGAAATGTCGTCTGACGACGGAAAAAATTTCATTATGTGTGAATACTGTGAAGACCAGTGCGGCCTGTGCGACAGAAATTTCCTTGTTGATGATAGGCGATTCAACATCAAGCTGGATGAGACCTCCGAATTCGATACAGTAAGTCACAACGACAAGTCTGTTTTCGTAATTAAGCATGACTTATATATGCTTCGTTTGCCTGACTTATAATTTTTAATTTTCATTATTCTACTAGCGCATCCCCTGCCATGCAAGAATTTTTGTCTTGGATAAGATAGGTTTCAATGATATGGAAACTATGGAGGTAAAGAGAGTTTACCTGAAAACTAAGCATGATTATACTTTCAACGTCAAAGTATACAATGCAAAGACGTACACCTATTTTGAATGCAAAACTTGGCAAGCACTATGCAAGGCTTATGCATTTGAGCCTGATATGGTTATCACCTTTGATATTCGTCCGGAAGATGATATTGAAGGTAATAGAGACATATGGGTCGATGTGCAGAGGCCTCCAGTTCTACCATTATGTGAGTTCTTCTCAACTATATTTTTGTCTTTGATATTGCTTATTCAAAAATAATTGACAACTAATTTCTCTTGACAGCTTATTTCCATTCAAGCAAACATGTCCGGCGCTTGGTAGACAGGACCTACTACTGTCCCGGAGCTGAACTAAACTGCGAGGAGATAAGTCATTATGTTTCATGGCTTGAGGATCTTCATACTGTCAAGACAAATTTTCTTCCTGGACTTAGAAATGTTAGTACTCAAAACGTGCAACCAATAGTGATCGTATTGAACTACGGTCACATCTATTTAGGAATGATGGTAAGATTTTTACTATTTGTCCTCAGTGCATCTTTTGCATACATAATTTTTTTGCTAAACTTTCATTGCTAAGTATATTAATTAATTATGTACTATACGATGTTCTTCAACAGGGACTCTCGATGACAGTTGTGCCTCAGGGGATCGAGACTAAAGGTCGCATGTCAATTGTTAGCTTACGGCCAAGATATCCTGCATTGCACATGAGTGCATTCAGGATTTCTAGAAGCGATGAATGCTTAATAGTGAAAGATTGGAGGAAAATTGTTAACGATCGTAGCGAAGTACTAGGGGGCAGCAATGAGAAGCGCAGCCCACGATTAGGAGACAGGTTCATCTGCATGCTCCAGTATGATGAATCAGGAGAGCTATACATGTTCTATGCTATTTTACCTGAGAGAGAGCAGCAGGAGTGATTTAGCTAGTTCATGCTCTTAGTACTTGTCCTTTCATGTCCGTGTTCTTCGTTCTGAACTTAATCTCCAAGAGTGATTTGCTTTTGTGGTGTTATATATGAACGCTTATAATATCATGACAATCATGTTGAACTCGATGATATTTTTGCTTCTGGTACAAGTGAATGTTTCTTCTTTAAGCTAGTGTTGGTGGTGATTAGATAGCGGTAATGACTATGATGATTAAATTGTGATAATGACGACTACGATGATTGTTAGCTAGCTAGCTAGAGTATATATATGCCATATCCATATATATTATATATACTTAATTGATCACCTAATTAGGTGATCAAGTATAATATGGATATGGATTTAACAACTCATTATAATGTAAAACAATCACTAAATTAAACTGAAAACACAAAATTAAAGGAAAAATAAAAAAACCAAACATTTAGTACCAGTTGGTGTTACCAACCGGTACTAAAGCCCTACGCGCACCCGGGCCTGGCTCGTGCCACGTGTTTGCACTTTAGCGCCGGTTCGTGATGAACCGGTACTAAAGGGGGGGCTTTAGTCCCCACTCTTTAGTGCCGGTTGGCGAACCGGCACTAAAGGTCGTCACGAACCGGCACTAAAGGCCGGTTCTGCACTAGTGTCCTTTTGCAAACAGGGCTATCCATTTTCACCTCGTTGCTATTGCGACCTTTTGGTGAACTGCACAAATCACTTTTCTGAAGAGTGTTTTGTGCAGTTCCACCAAAATGTCACACGGGCAACGTTTTTACATTTCTGTGGGACTGTGGAAAGGGAGATTGGTTTTGCTATCCTCCTCATCCAACTTCGTGCCTAATCTTCTCCAACAAGAAGTTAGTCCTAAAGAGAGATCATAGAGGTGATCGGCTTCTATTTATGTGTGTTATGTTTCATCATCTAGTTCCACTATTATTGTAATCACACTGACTGGATATCTTTGCAAACAGGGATGGTCCGCTTGATTTTAGTGGAGTTGCACAAAATGATCAGATTGTGGTGTCCCTCATACACCTCTTTTTTGGCTACAGAGCTGGGTGAAACTAGCTGCCAAGCAATGAACATTGTGCCAAGGAAATGGAGCCATTCCTACGAACAGCATCGATCAATTATATTTTTTTTATTTGTACACCTTCTCACAACTTTGTCTTTAGTTGTGATGTGAATATTAGCGCTGATTTGCGAACCATTGAGATGCATTAGCCATGGTAGTTTCATTTGTATTTGATGGAATGTTGTAACGCGATAATCTTGAGGCAAGACACATGAATCCTAAGTTGAAAGATTTTTTTCCTGCGGGAACCAAAGTTGAAACCTTCATAGCA
This sequence comes from Triticum aestivum, assembly GCF_018294505.1. Lineage (NCBI taxonomy): Eukaryota > Viridiplantae > Streptophyta > Magnoliopsida > Poales > Poaceae > Triticum > Triticum aestivum. The sequence goes on along the minus strand of NC_057804.1, from coordinate 61,022,739 downwards.
TCACAGTACAATTTCATCAAAATTATGCGTACATATAAACAAATCCTGAAGGATTGATAGCAATGCCATAAACAATTCAACTTCGTTTCGCCGACATGTTGGACATCATTCATCCGGCTCCACCTGCCATGCAGCAATATTGAGTGCACAACACAACTTTAGGGAAAGATTCACCCCGGTCATTGCGCTGCAGTAGTAATGACTAGTGAGCAGTCAAATCACAGAGCCCTACCTTCGCCACAGTAACTTGCTCGGACGAAGCAACCATCATTTCTCTATTCCTTGAATCCGCTGCTACTCTCATATTCCCACAGTAGTAAGTTGCTCGGGCGAATCAACCATCACTATATCCACTCACGTGTGATGACCACGGGAGCCATCCATTCAGATTGCATGTTAAAAAAATAAAGGTCGATAACTAATGCGGCAAACTTTCAAAAAAAACTAATGCGTCACCTCGGGCCAACGCGGCCAGATCACATTTTGCATGAGAAATTACACACCATGTTTCGTTGACATGTGGTCTCGTTCCAACATATGAGTGAGACGATGGCGAGTAGTAGTATTTCTGAACGGACGTGTAGGCCGGGGCGCCTCTTCGTGAACCGTGGCAAACTGGCAACCGTCCATCAACTCTTCGCCTTTCCCTCTCGATTTGGAACTGTTGTCGCACGCTCTTCCTCTCCCTCCTCCATTTTCCTTCAGCCCTTCACCCTTCCTTCTGCCATTGTTCGATCGTCTTCTCCATGGAGGGAACATGCCGGAAACGACCCCGTTATTCTTGCCCCGATCTGAAAGATGACGTGGTGGAGGAACTCATTGATCGGTGCGATGTCATCACCTCGGCTAGCATGGCAGGTTCGTTCAAGCCCATTCTCGACTCAACTAATAACATCATTACAAGGAACCCAAGAGTCAAGGAGCAGTTTGATCTCCCCTATCTTCTTCGCCGTGACACTGATGACTACTGGCGCGGGGACGACGGAGGCCTCGCCTTGTGCAAGTTGATGCCGCTTGATAATGATACGTATGATGTTAAGATGCCATCGCTTGAGGGCAAGGATTGGGCAGGCGCAAATGGAGATTGGGTTGTTTACATTGGGTCCAACTGCGAGTGGGAACTTGTGAATGTGTACACTCGTGACCGGGTTCCACTTCCAAAAATCTCAGCAGACTGCCCAGAGGTTGAGCACACCGGTATTGTACGCACATTCAAATACGATCATGGTGACTGTCTTCTACGGAAGATAGCAATTTGTTGAGTTCCCAACCGCTCTTGGAATTACAACAACTATTAAGTTGTTGCTATCTTTGACAAGATTGTTGCCGTCCTTCGTGGTTCGACTGGATGGATATTGCTCAAAAATCAGTTTCTATACACGGATGTGTACTGTGATGCAATTCAATACGAGGGCCTTGTGTTTGCTGCCACCACTCATGGCACTATTTTTGCATGGAATCCTTATAGTTTCAGTATGTTTTTCTTCCACCGTAATTATAATTGTTTCATCCACATGCATGCGGGTTAGCAAGTTTCCCTTTACTAATTAACCTTCTTCTTGTGTTTCCAAGGTCCTGTGAACATTCCACCACCTATACTTGAAAAATTTTATAACCAAGGGGGAGATGACGATGGTGATGATCATGAGCATGAGGACGAGCAGAACATATATACTCAGTGGCGCCTGGCAACTAATTCCGATGGATCACCTCTTCTTGTGTGTATATAGCGCACTGAGTTTGTTACTACCGAGGGAGCACGTGTTGTCTCCCATGGTCGCACTCTCCGGACCTATTCCAACACCCGTTGCATGGTATTCGGGATGGATACTAGTGTGCTGGCGCCAACACCTTCTCCCTGGTACAGAATTGATAGTCTTGGAGAAAACTTGCTCTTCCTTGGACAAAACTATCCGATGATGGTGAAAGGCGATCCAACTGCTGTTGAAACAACGTTACTAGTACCATTTATGAGAAGCAACTGTGTCTATACCTCGGACATTTCGGTGGTTCCCTACCCTGGTATTGATATAGTAGGCCGCTTCAGCCTGGATGATCAGTCCTGCGTTGGTCTCGAGATCGACAATAGATTGCCCGTCCCAGAGAATCACTTGTGGTTCAAAGCAAGCGTCTCCAACGCCGAGGAATGGTGGAGTTGAAGTTCATTTCATTGCTTGTTATTTGTTGTGTGGTGAAAACTTTAGTATTTATAATGTATCCTCGTTGTCGATGTGGGTTGATGACCTGTTGTATGTAATAAAATGATATGCATGTGATAAACTTACTAAATTTATGAATGGCTTTCGAGTCGCTTCTCTAAGTGAGTGGTGCAATGAGGCAAAAATGTATTTTCTGAATACATAATTGTACGTGCATTGCAACAGGTTATCGGATGAGGCCAATCAACAATAGTAGTACACTATTTGTACTAGCTTCACATGCTTCGCGTGTCGGGCGAGTGTTTTTACTGTAGCCATATGTTAATATGTGTTAGCTGTACGTAACCAGCACCTCGAATCCTCGATACTAGTAGTATATAGTAAGTAGTAGGAGTAGTAGGGTGGCATGGGCCAGAACAAGCATTCATGTCCAGGAGTACGGCACACGCCACCACCACGACATCCATCTGACACCATATTATTTCTTGGAGTCCTTGCTAGAGCAATCTCTTCAACCTCGTCGTTTCTCTAACTTCAGCCATCGCACGATGGGCGAGGTGGGGGTTTGCCGATAGTCGGTTTCCTCAACTGCGGTCCCACTTGTAAGGCCAACTCCAACGCACGACCCCAAACGAACCTTCGTTTTGCACGAACTCCAACGATAATTTTTTCTAGACAAGCAAGACCAAAGAAAATAAGAACCACAAGAATACATTTTACTACTCATGTAAGTTGGATTAGTGCCTTCTCGATGCATTCATTGTTGATCTGCGGAGGCTCTATCTTGCGTGCTTCTTTCTTCTTCGAGTGTAAAGAAGTAGACGTTGCTTCCTCGCATCTAGTCTCATGTCTAGCCTCTATTCTAGTAGGAGTATCAACAAGTGCACTAGTCTCATCTCTAGCCTCTGTGCTAGCTAAAAGTGCTAGAACATCTACTAAATTGTGCTCTATCAATATATGGATGTACTCTTCTTCCCAATACCAAGACTTGCATCCATTCTACTCCCTCCGTTGCACAATACATGCCTTGTATTTGTCAAAATATATATGTATCTAGACATGTTTTAGTATATAGGTACATCCATTTTTGGACAAATGGAAGTCAAGTATTTTGGAACGGAGGGAGTACACAATAAATTTTTTAAGTTAGCACAACTAGTCTAATCCGAGAGCACAACCGAAGATTTGGTAGGGTTCTTCCTCCTTTTGCCGACACGTGGGACATCCAGCATCCAGGTCGTGTCATGAAAGAAAATAGAGTGGTAGTTGAAGCCACATGATGTGCATCTTGGGTTAAACTGTAAATAGAATCTTACTACTCTTGAGTAACTCCAAAAGCGGCCACCGAAGACCTTTATTGGATTTGTTTTTCATCACCAGCACCAGCACGTCGAGGTGAAAGATGTGCAGGTTCAATGGGTCCTCTTGCGTTTTCACTGACATGTGGGACCGCATGTGAGCAAACAGACGATGGGCTCCGGGCGTCCGCTAGCTGGCTGAGAAGAGAGATAGAGGAGGGCTGAGCTAGTAATGCTACACGTACAAACGAGTTACAAGGTTTTACAAAGAGGGTTAATTTGATTGGTCAATAGGTGGGGAGGCAACCTCCCCCCCCCCATGAAAATCAGGAGGGGCAAGTTTGTGATTGGTTAGTAGATGGAAAAAATCCTTGTCAGCATGTAATTGCGTGCAACTCTTTGTATGTTTAGCATTATTGGGGCTGAGCACGGACTACAGGAAATTTGTTCTACGTAACCAGCACCTTGATATTCGTGTGTGGTTGTTTCTAGAATAAAAAAAGGAGGTACCCCTACTTATGTTACTCCCACTATGCCTAGCCTAATGTTAGTAGGTGACCTTGCGCTTGGCTCTTCGCCTCTTCCGGAAGTCGATGGTTCTACGTAGTGCTTCTGGCAATCTGACACCAAATGAACTACTGCATGTCCACCGCTTGTAAGCAAAAGTTTCTCCTCGTGCTGTGAGCCACCACGCACGCGTTGGCGAGGGAGAAGGCATAATCAAGCTTCTCGTTGTTCTGCGAGTTGACGGGACACATCAAAATTATTTACTAGTAGTACGTACTCTCTCCAAGAAAGGGCTGACCATGTCATTGCTACCATCCCGTGCTCCGTCGTTGAGTACATGCACTATTCATGTGCCATCGAGGAGAAACAATATTGCGTAGGTGCCATCGAAGTGCACGACTCACTTACGAAAAAGGGTTTCCCCCCGCTTTTCCCCCTGCACGACTCACTTACGCACTGCTTATCTGATTATCTCCATTTTCTTGCATGACACGTGCACCTTGATGCTATATGTCTCGCGTGTTGGGAAAAGGATGAACAAAGCTCACGTAAAAGAAAAGAGTTGAAGAGCATAGATTCCCGACGACCGAGAAGGAGCAAGGAACCTCCCGGTGGAGCGTCTGCAAGGAACCTTGCGTGTTTTCCCCTGTTTTTTGCCGCCTGTCCACCTATAAACAAATAATAGAACATGAACTTTTCGCTAACCACTAGAAATGGTACATCAGGATGCTAAGTTGAAGATTTTTTATACTCCCTCCATTCCCAAATATAAGTCTTTTTAGATATTTCAATAAGGGACTACATACGAAACAAAATGAGTGAATCTACACTCTAAAATATGTCTACATACATCTGTATGTTGTAGTCTATTTGAAATGGCTAGAAAGACTTATATTTAGGAACGGAGGGAGTAGTTTATATTGAATTATTGATAACCATGCAACAAGCCACGCATGTACAGGACGCATGCAGCCACGCATGTACACAAGCCAACACACTAACTCCATCCGATCCAACTCATGCACATACGAGCACGGCATGGAGCACACAATGCACGTACACAAGACGTGCATGCACACACGCTCGGCCGCAGAATGCACGTGAATAACACATGCATGCACACACACTCGGCTGCATGGAGGGGTGCGCCATCCGCGGCGACGTCCGGTTCATCGTGCTACAGCGAAGCTCGCATGCAGCGGCACATACGCATCTCTTGCAGCACCTCTTTGCCGTCGTTGCTCAACTACTAGTCGGAGACGAAGACGACCGCAGCCTCGGCCTTAGAGCTAGCACCGATGGAAAAACACGCACGCTGCACGCACACGAGCACATACGGAGTGCCCACAACATGGTGGTGGTGCGTCCCCAGTCGCCTCTACTCCTTCTACACACGTTGTCTATCAAGGCGGCTGCATGCTAATGATGATGTGGGTGATATCTTCTAGGACTCAGATGATGACGAGGAAAATTATGAGACACAAGGTGTGTGACGCCCGGATAATTAAGCTACAGTAACCTTCTACTAATGATGCCATGTCACCACGACTACTGTTTCTAATCTCGCGTTAGTTGAAAATGATTCAAATTCAAATTTGAGTTAATGACAAACATCAAAAGTTTTCAAACGTAAAACTAAATTGTTCGATTTGTCGAAAATAATCCATAAATTATTTTGGTGAAGTAACCACACTTTTACAAAATGTTTAAATATTTTGAAATAAATAAAATAGTAGCAGAAATAGATAATTAAATGTCGTTTTCAATTAATAAAATATTAAACTAATTTATTTAATTGCCCGAACTAATGGGGCAGTGACATATTTGTGAAACTAAATTAGGAACGAGTTTTGTATTTTAACTAAACTATAGCATTGTGAAACTAAAATAATACAGAAAAGAATAAATAAAACAAAATAGAATAAAACAATAGGTAGAAACTCCCTGGGCCACTTGGCCCAAATGGCCGAAGTTGCCAGGCCGGCCCACCTAACCCCCGCTCGTTCGTCTTCCTCTGTTCACCCCACCCACGTGGACATAGAGCGCCCGTCCACGGCGCCGATGGCCACGTGGTGGCCATCCGGTGCACCCCGACGCCTACTAGGTCGACGACAACCCCTCCCAGACGCCCCGAAATCCTAGAGCCCTCCTGCCTTTCCCCCCTCGCTTTCTCCCTCGTCAGATCCGCCACACCGAACCACCCGTCGCCACGGCGAAGCTCGCCGGCGTGGCTACCCCCCTCCCCGGCTCCTAGTTTCGGTCCCTCTGCACCGGCGTCATCCTCTACGTTGCGTGAGGCCACCCGTGGCAACTAGGACCCCCCTGCATCGAGCCCTGCATCATCTCCGTCATCCTCGGCCCCGTCGATCGTCGTCATCGATTCCGGCAAGGCCGGGCCATCCCCGAGGCCGCTGAGCTGCTCTACGCATCCACTATGAGCTCCCTCTAGAAACCCCTCTCTGCCCCGTTCGATTTGGTGCCTGTAGCCACCAACGCCATTGGAGCTGAAGCTCCTCGCCGCCGGGCATGTCGCAGTCGTGGCCACAGCCACTACCTCTCGCGTCCGAGCACGGCGTTGTGCTCCTCGCCTTCCCCATCTTCCAACGCGAACCCTACCTCCTCTCCCCGTGCCATGCATCGCCGATGGCCAAGCGCGCCCGAAGCCGCCGTCGCTCCATCTCGTCGCTGGCATCGAACCCGGCCATCTCGCGGCCAACCAACACCACCGCTGGATGCGCGCGAACCTCACGAAGCCGTAGGTGCAAACTGCGTTTGAAATGAGCCATCGTAGACAAATTCCGACACCTCCCGTGCGCGCCGCCGTCGTTGTGGTTGCCGGCGATTAACTGCCGGCGCGCTGACGTGGCACCACTAACCCAGCCACTAACCCCTCTCTCTGTGCCGCTGACAGCTGGGCCCCACGTGCTAAGTAGTTATTTGTTAATTAAACTACCTAATTAGCTAACCTAAACAGTCACTGACAGTCAGGCCCCACGCCCTTAATTAACCGTCCTTTTTATTAACCCATAGATTAAGACCACTGTCACTGACAGGTGGGGCCCTGTCACTATTCTAGTGGATAGGGCCGGCATAGTCACCCTGTTGAGTCAGCAGCTTGGCCCACCAGTCAGCCTCTGCTGACTGGGCAGTTGACCAGTCAACTGGGCCCTCTGTCAGCCACGTATGCACCTCTCTGAGTACACTCTCTGTGTACCCATAGCACTTTATTCTTTTATTTCGAAATAATATTAATTTCCGAAAATTTAGAAAATGATTTAAAACTTTAAAAATTAATATAAAATAAACTGTAGCTCAGATGGAAAAACTTTGTACATGAAAATTGCTCAGAACGACGAGACGAATTCGGATATGTAGCCCGTTCGCCCACCACACATCCCTAGCATAATAAACACGCAACTTTTCCCTCCAGTTCATTTGTCCGAAAACGTGAAACACCGGGGATACTTTCCCGGATGTTTCCCCCCTTCTCCGGTATCACCTCATACCGCGTTAGAACACGTCTAACTTTGCCTGTTGTCCTGTTTTGCACTTGCTTGCTATGTACTTACTGTTTCTCCCCCCTCTTCCCTTCGATAGACCCCGTGACGGTGCTGATGCCCCTGTGGTCGACTACATCACCGACGACCCCTCCTTGCCAAAGCAACCAGGCAAGCCCCGCCCCCTTGATCACCAGATATCGCCTATTCTCCTCTATACTGCTTGCATTAGAGTAGTGTAGCATGTTACTGCTTTCCGTTAATCCTATTCTGATGCATAGCCTGACATTGTTGCTACATCTGTTGATACCTTACCTGCAATCCTAAATACTTAGTATAGGATGCTAGTTTATCATCATTGGCCCTACATTATTGTCAGTCTGCCTTGCTATACTATTGAGCCGTGATCACTCGGGAGGTGATCACGGGTATATACTATACATATATACATACTACAGATGGTGACTAAAGTCGGGTCAGCTCGTTGAGTACCCGCAAGTGATTCGGATATGGGGGCTGGAAGGACAGGTGGCTCCATCCCGGTAGAGGTGGGCCTGGGTTCCCGACGGCCCCCGACTGTTACTTTGTGGCGGAGCGACATGGCAGGTTGAGACCACCTAGGAGACAGGTGGGCCTGACCCTGGTCGGCGTTCGCGGTTGCTTCATAATAACACGCTTAACAAGATCTTGGTATTTGATCTGAGTCTGGCTACTGTCCTATACGCATTAACCAACTACGCGGGAACAGTTATGGGCACTCGACGTCGTGGTATCAGCCGAAGCCTTCGTGACGTCAGCGACTGAGCGGCGCGCGCCAGGTTGGACTGCGTTAACGCAACTTCCTTTGTAATGGAGGTTGCTAGGTCTGCTCACCGTCCGCGTACGCAACGTGCAGGTGTGCAATGGGCGATGGGCCTAGACCCCTGCGCGCATAGGATTTAGACCGGCGTGCTGACCTCTCTGTTGTGCCTAGGTGGGGCTGCGACGTGTTGATCTTTCGAGGCCGAGCATGACCCAGGAAAGTGTGTCCGGCCAAATGGGATCGAGCGTGTTGGGTTATGTGGTGCACCCCTGCAGGGAAGTTAATCTATTCGAATAGCCGTGATCTTCGGTAACAGGATGACTTGGAGTTGTACCTTGACCTTATGACAACTAGAACCGGATACTTAATAAAACACACCCTTCCAAGTGCCAGATACAACCCAGTGATCGCTTTTCCATAGGGCGACGAGGGGAGGATCGCCGGGTAGGATTATGCTATGCGATGCTACTTGGAGATGCTACTTGGAGATGCTACTTGGAGGACTTCAGTCTACTCTCTTCTACATGTTGCAAGACGGAGGCTGCCCGAAGCGTAGTCTTCGACAGGATTAGCTATCCCCCTCTTATTCTGGCATTCTGCAGTTCAGTCCACCGATACGGCCCTTTACACATATATCCATGCATATGTAGTGTAGCTCCTTGCTTGAGAGTACTTTGGATGAGTACTCGCGGTTGCTTTTCTCCCTCTTTTCCCCTTTCCCTTTTACCTGGTTGTCACAACCAGATGCTGGAGCCCTGGAGCCAGACGCCACCATCGATGACGACTACTACACTGGAGGTGCCTACTACTACGTGCAGGCTGCTGACGACGACCATGAGTAGTTTAGGAGGATCCCAGGCAGGAGGCCTGCGCCTCTTTCGATCTGTGTCCCAGTTTGTGCTAGCCTTCTTAAGGCAAACTTGTTTAATTTATGTCTGTACTCAGATATTGTTGCTTCCGCTGACTCGTCTATGATTGAGCACTTGTATTCGAGCCCTCGAGGCCCCTGGCTTGTATTATGATGCTTGTATGACTTATTTTATTTTTAGAGTTGTGTTGTGATATCTTCCCGTGAGTCCCTGGTCTTGATCGTACACGTTTGCGTGTATGATTAGTGTACGATTGAATCGGGGGCGTCACAAGGTGACATACACCGTCAAGGTCCATGGTCAAGGGGGTGCTAGTAAGTGCTTAGATGTGCTTAGAGCAAGTACAATAGAGCTGAGTGAGCGGGCTATAAGGAATAAACTAGTATTTTTCTTCTTAGTTGGAGGAAAGAGAAGAGGAGAGAGAAGGGTAAGCGGGCTCTTCGTGAAGAGCCAGCTCTAGCACGTGCTCCTAGGCACTTTGTGAGAATGAAAGGTGGGCCACATAATAAAAAAGTAGTACTCCCTCCATCTAGGTGTGTAAGTCATCTTATGAAAACCAAATAATCCCAAAATACTTAGGCGCGGTGCATTAAATTCTACCTCATTTCTTGTTTCATAGGTGCTTAGTTTATTGGTGCTTAGTTTATTGGTGCCACATCATATTTTATGCCTACGCGGCAGGCTTAGCAGCTATACATGGTGGAGCACTGGGAGAGGTTAAGGCTGGTCATAGTGGGGAGTAACTTATACTGTAACATATTACTATGTTACTCTAAACATCTCTATAAACCGGAAAGGAGGGAGTAGTAACATAGACTAGTGTCATATGCAGAGTATGGGAGCACATGATAATTTCCCCGTCCGGGCCGATCCCAAGTTGGCTTCTCACCTTCTTGGCCCAACAAAACCCCCTCCCCCCTCCCGCGCGCGCTTCTCGCCCGGCGCCAGCTGAGCCCGCCGCTCCACATTGATGGCAAGTCAAGGCGACGTGACCTCTCATTGCTCCACCGTTGAAGCGGCACGCTGACCGAGGGCATCGCCCGCTGCACGCCCGACATTTCAGACTACACAGTGGAGAGTAACTTTAGAGCAAGTACTACAATTAGATGACATAAGCAGGCTATAAGGATTTAAATATAGTATTTGTGCTTAGGCTGGTCAGTGGGGAGTAACTTAGACTAGTGTCATGCATATGACACTAGTGTAAGTTATTACCTCCATAGTGCAAAGTAACGTAGTAGTAGTATCATAGATTGCTTCATTTATTATCTCATAGACTCATTTTGCCTCAGGAAGCGCTATGTTACCACAAGCACCTCTTTCCTCATTAAATACTTGGCACATAAGCAAAATTGTCTTGGGATGTCTTAAGTTACTACCTAAGTTACTCCCACTATGGCTAGCCTTAATTGAAGGAGAGAGAAGAGGAGAGAGAAGCGAAGCAGATTGTAAACGTGTAGCCGATTATACTCCAACATACTTTGTGAGACAAAAGGTGGGGCCATTATTAATGATATAGTATTTATACTAAAGGGACTAACGGATGCCTTAATTACTCCGTTTTCTTGGCGTGGGGTTTGGGGGCCAAAGGCCTACTATTATACTCGCACGACCGACCTGACATGCTCTACCATAGCCGCCGCTGTATCATATGGTTTCGCACCGTTCCAGATCTTAGCGCCACCACGCAATTCTTCTCCATCCCTCCTTCCGGCATGCACCGTGAGAAAGGACAATAGTCCTCCAAACCCCGCCTTTCGTGATCCTATACGGGAGAGGGGCGATCAGGTTTTTAGTGAGCACACTCCTGTTTCTGGTGCCAGCGACGACTTCCTCAACGACAGCGTTCTTCCCCGACCTCGGTAACCTCTTCATCAACGAGATGAGTGAAAACATCAACCACATCGGTTCTGCTCCCGCTGTACAGTATGTGATTCTGTCCTCCTGGTTTAGTCCGCATCATTACTTTGATGTTTGCAATTGTCGTCATGATCTATTTACTGCTGATTCGAATTAAATATCATACTAAATTGCTCATATATTCAACAATCCAATCCAAAAACCTGATTACAGGCAATTTACTCCGAGTGGTTTTGCTGCACTTTTGAAGCCGCCTACTTTTAAGGGGGTGCAATATAAAAGGTGGTGCACAAGAGCAGTATATTGGTTTCAGATCATGTACTGCTATGACGCCACTAAGGGTAAGCCTGAGGGCGATCTTAATCCTACATAGCAGGAAGCTTTTCAGAACATGAATACCCTCTTCAAAGCCGCCCTGCTGAGTGTTCTTGACGATTCCATTGTGGATTCATATATGTCGTTTGACAGCGGCAAAGACATGTGGGCTGCGCTCGAGGCCACGTTTGGGCCCTCGGGCGCTGGCAACGAGTTGTACGTCATGGAGCAATTCTGTGACTACAAGATGACTGATGAGCGCTCTATCGTTCAGCAGACTCATGAGATACAGTCACTCTCTAAGGAACTTGAGTACTTTAAGTGTGTGTTGCCGGACAAATTTGTTGCTGGGACCATCATTGCCAAGCTTCCACCTTCGTGGAACGATTTTGCTACTTCTCTGAAAAACAAGAGACATGAGTTTTCTATTTTGGATCTCATTAGCACTCTTTATTTTGAGGAGAAGGCGAGAGCAAAAGACACACGTGCTCGGGTCGCTGAGGGAGCTTCTAGTGCCCACATGGTACACGAGAAGAACTTCCAGCCCAACCAGCCCCAAAACAACAAGAACAAATCTCAGGGGAAAGGCAAGTTTGATGCAAAGAACAAGCCGTCACATTCTACCAACTTCAAGAAGAATTCTCATAACGAGAAGGGATACAAACCTCAATTTTGGTAGCACCGCACAAAATTTATATGGCTCCATCTACCTGTTGTCAGCTAACCTCATGGTGCTCCAGGTATTCCTACATTCGTAACTAGGTACAATGACCACCGCAAGATGAAATTAGCTTATTCGTACGTTGACTTGCTGAATGCAGTGCGGAACGATCCTGTCATGTGTGGAGGAGCAAGAAAGCAGTGCAGCCAAAGGTGGAAATCAACCAAGGACTTATGAAATTATATATAATCTTCCTCAGGCAGGTCAATATCCCCTTCATCTAGATGATCGTGTTTTGTCATGCCGAGCTATTGATATGTGCTATTGTTTTGCAACAGCATTTAAGTATAGCTATTGTTTTCCTATCTTTTCATATTCACGACAATGAATATGATTTCAGGGGAACTGCACAATATGGACCCATGTTGAGTCATCTCTATTGCCTCATGTCTTTGCTGCAAATGTGTCAGCATCAATTGCAAGATGAGGCAGCTAGCTAGCTGTGGAGTTGCCAACATGCTCAAAGTGCTCGCAACATTGAGAAGAAACAAGCATGCCCAGGAAATTAATGCGTGCACAGGGAGGCCCTTTGCTCAGAGAAGCATCGTCCGATTTTCTTTAGGGACATTTACATCTGTGCCCCTAACTCGAACCCACTACTCAGATTTGCCCCTAATTTTGAAGCATGCTCAAATTTGCCCCTCCACCGTTAAGTCACTACTCAGAAATGCCCATCCGTACAATACTGTAGCACTTTCCGTTCAGTACTGTAGCACTTTGGTCTGCTACAGTACACATGGGCTTCTGATGGTCAAAGGCCTTTGACTAGACGGAAGGGCATTTCTGAGTAGTGACTTAACGGCAGAGGGGCCAATTTGAGCATGCTTTAAAATTAGGGGCAAATCTGAGTAGGTGGTTCGAGTTAGGGGCAGAAATGCAAATGGCCCTTTTCTTTATTTCCACACCTTCTCACAGATTTGTATTGGTTATAGTATGGTGAATCATTGAGATGCATGGACATGCTGAACTTTTGTTCTTCTGAATGTTAGTTTAATGTGAGTGTCTGTAAGTCCATCTAGTGCCCCTTAGTGATTTTGGTGTATTGAAGACTTATAGGTTAAGTGACTGATGCATTTGTGAGTGTACACAGGTCTATAAGTCTATGAGGAGTTTGATATTTACACAGAAAGTCGACCCCTAAAAATGAAGTTCTTCATGTGAAGACTTTGGATATCTGAAGACTTTCTGAAGACTTTGACAGTGAAGAAATTGGTGTGACCTTGAAGACTTGGTATTCATCCGAGGAATATGAAGCGCGAAGACTTTTGTTTTCATAGTTTCATTTTCTCTTTCTTGAGTCTTAGGAAACACCGTACTGTTAAAGGGGGTCAAGGAAATACTAAGGAAAGATTTCCATGTGATGCTCAACTCAAAATCCTACACCTACCAATCCCTTCAAGTGAAGCCATTGGAAATCTCATACAGTTCAGTCATATTATTCAGTGACAGAGACGAAGTTCTTCTGGTATTTAAGGAATTTGTTCTGACTGAGGAGTTAGGAATTCATCAGTGTGAATTGCCTACACAGTGAGGAACATGATAGCCCTGAGGATTTTGATAGTCAAAATTCCGACCGTTGCTGTGCTACGCGCCAGCTGTCCCAAAATATCCACCCACCTAACGGTCATATCAGACAAGGGCATTTATGTCTTATCATGTCGGGCTGTTCCCTAGGCTATAAATAGCCGCCCCCTCAACCACTAGCTGGTTGGCTGCTCTGAGAGAAACTGACACTTGTCATTTGAGAGCAACCCATCCTCCGAGGACTTTGAGCAAAAATCATCAAGTGAGGAAATCCCAAACCCAAACCTACAAACCACAAGTGATTGAGCATCACTGTAGAGATTGATCCTGCGTGGATCTGACACTTGTTTCCTTTGAAGATTGTGCTTCTTCCAGACGGTTAGGCGTCAAGGTCTAGAGCATCCAAGAGGAATTGTGGATCACCGAGTAACCAAGTTTGTGAAGGTTCGGAAGTCGCCTGAAGACTTACCACGAGTGATTGGGCGAGGTATGTGTGACCTTAGCTCAAGGAGAATACGGTGAGGACTGTGTGTCCGGGACTGGGTGTCCTCGAGTTTAAATACTCAGCCGCTCCAACCAGATGTACAACTGAGACAGCAGTGGAACTGGTCTACCAAATCATTGTCTTCACCGAGCTAACTGGTTCTATCTCCTCAACTCTTTCATTACCTCATGTATGTTGTTTTGTGCCTGTTCATATCTGTTTGAAGACTTTGACTGAAGACTTTCTTAATTTCCTCAGTTCTATTTCTTCAGTCTGATCGTCTTCTCCTTGTGTTATCCTGTGTCTACGCTTTCTGTACTCTGTGCTTGTCTTCATTTCCTCATGATGACTATGATTGTGTTCTGTTATGTTCCTTTCTGAGTACTTATTCTGCTGCAAGTAGTTCTTCATTTAGGAATTTCCTCACCAGCAAATTCCTCAGTGAAGAATTCATAAAAATTGCCTATTCACTCCCCCCCTCTAGTCGATATAACGCACTTTCATTTGGTATCAGAGCGAGGTACTCCCTTGTTTTGTGTGATTTTGGTTTAACCGCCTGGAGTTTTAGTTATGTCGACCGCAGGTATGATCAAGGTCTCTGCTGGGTGTCCTACCTTGGATGGAACGGACTACCCCTACTGGAAGAACAAGATGTGGATGCATCTTGAGGCAATTGACAACGATCTCTAGTATGTTGTGGAAAATGGTGTTCCCTCAGTCACACCTTCTCTGAACGCTGCTGATGTGAAGAGATTCAAGCAACTCGATTCTCAAGCGAAGAATATCATATGTGGCCATCTGAGTAAAGGGCAGTATGGTAGAGTGAGTGCTTTGGAAACTGCTAAGCTTATCTGGGATAGGCTCTCCAAAGTAAACGAAGGAATCTCAACTCAAGGTGACTCTCGTGTTGATGTTCTTCGCAATCTCTTCAACCGCTTCAAAAGACTCGATAATGAAAATGTTCAGCAAACCTTTGATCGCCTCACTGATATCTCAAATGAGCTCCAAGCGCTTGGCGCCACTGACATCACCGACCATGAGGTGGTGAAGAAATTGCTGAGATCGCTCGATTCTTCATTTGACACTCTGGCACTGATGATTCAAGAGCGTGGTGATTACAAGTCACTTGATCCCACTGATATCCTCGAGAGGCTAAACACTCATGAGTTCCAGCTTGCTGAGAAGAGAGATCTCTATGGTCTGAGCTATGGCAAACCACGTGCTTTGAAGGTCAAGGCAGTCTTTGAGTCTGAGGAAGAAGACTCTACCAGCAGCCTTGGTGATCCTGAAGAACTGAGCCAGGAACTAGCACTGCTCGTGAAGAAATTTCAGAAGTTCTCAAGACATGGCCGCTTTGGAAAATCCTCAAGGAGCAATGATTCCTCATCCAGTGACTACAAGAAAAGGCTGTGCCACAAATGCAAGAAGCCTGGTCACTACATTTAAGATTGTCCTCAGTGGGACAAGGAATTGAAGAAGAAGAAATACAAGGATTACAGTTCTGGCGATGCCAAAAAGAATAAGAAATCTTCAAAGTCTTCATCATCAAAATCCTCAAAGTCTTCATCTCACAAGAAGAGTAGCTCCAAGAAGGCTCGGGCATTCATTGGCAAGGAAATGGACTCTGAGGCTGAATCTGAGGATCATGAGGAAGAGGAGGCATCTGAGGAGTCTGAGTCTGGTGTGGCAAGCTTGGCTCTTGCTACCGCGTTCATGAGCAAGTCTATCTTCAACTCTGAAGAAAATGGCAACACCAACAATGTTGATGAAGGCAATGATGACTACGCTCCCACCTATTGCTTCATGGCAAAGGGTGCCAAGGTAACTAAATACGCCTCCTCTGACTCTAATGAGGATGAATCTGATGAAAATCTCAAGCCCAGCTACTCTAAACTTGCTAAAATTGTTGTGGAACAACAAAAGGCTATTGAAAAGCTTCAAAACATGTTAGACAAAAGTGATGATATGTTGGGTGAAGAAATGGATCGCACAAAAATCTTAACTCATAATCTTCAGAGACTTCAGTCTAAGTTTGACAATCTTCAAAGTCATCATAACACTCTCTTATCTGATCATGAGAAGCTTTCTTATGAGTTTCTTCAAAGAAAGCAAGATCTTGAGAAGCTAAGAGTGAGTTATGAAGATCTTCAGAAGGAGCGTGATTCATTACTTGCTCAACATATCAGCGCTACCCAGGAAGAATTTGTTCCTCCATGTCTGAAGTGCATTGAACGTGAAACTGCTAATTCTTCACCTGAATGTTCAAATGCTTCTAATGCTACAAATTCTTCTTATGTCTCTGCTGTCACTAATTCCTCATCTGAGGACAATGCAAGTATCACTGATGATGCAGGGCTGAAGGAATTGTACATGACAGGCATGTACAAAAGCCTCAAAGGGCATCAGACTCTTTGTGATGTGCTCAAAAAGCAGATCCTCAACAGAAACCCTAGGAAAGAGGGTATTGCCTTTGAGAGGAAACTCATTGTTGATGGAACATATTGGAAACCTGAGCAGTACCCCAAAACCTCATGGGTTGCTGCAAAGGGACCTCCAGTAGATCCATCCAACTTATCTAGCTTTACATGTGAATCTCCACATTCTTCTCATGAGTCATTTGACACTAACTATAAATTGTTCAAAAATCATAATGGTGAAATATTTGCTAGATATGTTGGAACTAACTGCAGGAACGGTTCTCCTATGAAGAAAATCTGGGTTCCCAGAAGTTGCCTTGAAAATCTTCAGGTGAATGTCCTCATGACACCACCTGTGAAGAAAAGGAACTCCAGATCAAATTCCTCATATGAACCAAATTCTTCATATGGATCCAAGTCCTCATACAGACCAAATTCCTCACGTGGATCAAATTCCTCAAAAGGATCAAAGTCCTCATATGATCATCATCGTGCTAATCCTTCTGTTTCGCAGGGTAGAGCTAAGGGCTATGAATATGAGCATTATTCTTCAAATCATTATGTTCATAAGTCCTCGAAGAATTTCTCTGCTTATTCATATGCTTACCCTAACCCCTCTTATGTGAAACGAAGTGGACTGGCGTCCATGCCACCTTTCTCATATGGTGCTCGCAGAGTGATGAATTCTTTGCCACCCCTCCAGATGTGGGTGGTGAAGAAAAAGAACTAATCTCTTATGCAGGGTCACGTCTCCAGTCGTGCTTAAAAACGACTGAAGAATTTGCTGGAGACCTGAACAGTGCCTGAAGGAATGCAGGCTAATCATGATGAAATGAACCTTCATTTCACACGTCCTCATACTTAATTATCTGTGCTATTTCTTGATGAAATTGAACTGATGATACTGATATCATATTCTTCACTGATGAAGTATATGAGTTTGTAAACTACACTAATTCATCTGCAGGATGATCAACCCAAAGCAAATGAGTGGGTCCTCGATAGTGGATGTACAAATCACATGACTGGTGACAAGAATCTATTGATGGATGCTCCCTTATCACCGTCACATCTGAAGCACATCATCTTCGCTGACAAAGGCAAAAGTCAGGTATTGGGTCTAGGTAAGGTTGCGATCTCAAAGGATCGACACATGGACAAATTCATGCTTGTCGAGTCCTTAGGATACAACCTCATGTCTGTCTCAATGCTTTGTGATCTTGATATGGTTGTTGTCTTTGGAAGATATCATTGTGTTGTGATCATGGAAGCTGACCATTCCAAAGTCTTCGAAGGCTTTAGGAGAGGAGATCTGTATATTGTTGATTTCTCTACAGGACCACAACCTGCAGTGTGCTTACTTGCGAAATCTTCAGAAGGCTGGTTATGGCATCGACGACTTGGTCATGCTGGCATGAGGAATCTGCACACGCTTGTGAAGAAGAAGCATTTCATTGGCATTGAGAATATCAAATTCCTCAAGGATCACTTATGCGGAGCTTGTGAAGCTGGAAAGATGACAAAGGCCAAGGATCCAGCGAAGACTATCATGACTACCACTCGACCCTTTGAATTTCTTCACATGGATCTCTTCGGTCCTAATCATTATTCTGCTATGATGAATGATGCATCTCTGTATGGCTTTGTTATTGTTGATGATTATTCTCGGTACACATGGGTACATATTGTCACTTACAAACATGAAGTGCAGGAAGTCTTCAAACGATTCTCCTCGAGGGCTTCAACCAACTTTGGTGTGAAGATCAAACACATCAGAAGTGACAATGGGACTGAGTTCAAGAATTCCGGTCTTGATGGCTATCTTGATGAACTTGGTATTACTCACGAGTTATCTGCTCCTTATACTCCTCAGCAAAATGGCGTCGTGGAGCACAAGAACAGAACCCTCGCTGAAATGGCACGCACTATGCTTGATGAATACAAGACACCTCGTCGATTCTGGATTGATGCAATTCATGTTGCTTGCCACATCATCAATAGAGTATATCTTCATAAATTCTTCAAGAAGACTGCCTATGAACTCCTCACTGACAAGAAACCCAATGTAAGTTACTTCAAAGTCTTCGGTGCTAAATGTTGGATTAGAGATCCTCATCACAATTCTAAGTTTGCACCGAAAGCACATGAGGGTTTCATGCTTGGTTACGGAAAGGACTCGCACACCTACAGAGTCTTCAACAACGTTCTTCACAAGGTTGTTGAAACTGTAGATGTGCGGTTTGATGAAACTAATGGCTTGCAAAGAGAGAACCTACCTTCTGGATAGATGAACCAGCACCTGAGGACTCTATCAAGTTCAAAGCCACTGAGGATGTCATTCCTACTGAAGAATCTGCTGAAGAATTCATTCCAGAACGTGATGAACGTCGAACTGGCGTACCTGAAGAAAATAGTGCTGAGGAAAATGCTCCTGAAGAAAATGCGGATCAAATTCCTTGAATACAACCCACTCATCCTCGTATTGCAAATGAAGTGCAAGTCGAGAAGATCATCAATGACATTCGTGCACCAGGTCCTCTCACACGCTCAAAAGCTTCACACTTATCTAACTTTTGTGGGCATTTCGCTTTTGTCTCTATCACAGAGCCTACTAAGGTAGATGAAGCATTTCTGGAGCCTGAGTGGATTCATGCTATGCAAGAAGAATTACATCAATTCGAGCTCAACAATGTCTGGGAACTGGTCAAACGTCCAGATCCTCCCAAGCACAACATTATTGGCACAAAGTGGATCTACCGCAACAAGCAAGATGAAAATGGCCTTGTAGTGAGGAATAAGGCACGGCTTGTAGCTCAAGGCTACACACAGGTTGAAGGAATTGACTTCGATGAAACTTTTGCACCTGTTGCTAGACTTGAGGCTATTCGCATATTACAGGCTTACGCTAACCATCATGACATTATCTTACAACAAATGGATGTGAAAAGTGCATTCCTCAATGGTAAGATTGAGGAAGAAGTATATGTTGCTCAACCCCCAGGTTTTGAAGATCCAAAGAATCCTGATAAAGTCTTCAAGCACAATAAGGCCCTGTATGGCCTCAAGCAAGCCCCTCGGGCGTGGTATGATACCTTGAAGGAATTCTTCGTGAAGAATGGCTTCAAACCCAGTTCACCCGACCCTACTCTTTTCACTAAGTCTTATGATGGTGAATTGTTTGTGTGCCAAATATATGTTGATGATATCATTTTCGGCTGTACTGACCAATGATATAGTGATGAATTTGCCCATATGATGAGTGAAGAATATCAAATGTCTATGATGGGAGAGTTGAAATTCTTCTTAGGTCTTCAAATTCGTCAACAGCAGAATGGAATATTCATATCTCAGGAGAAATACCTCAAGGACGTATTGAGGAAATTCGGCATGCAAGATTGCAAAGGGGTCAAAATTCCAATGCCCACAAATGGCCATCTATACACTAATGAAAATGGTAAAGACTACAATCAAAAGGTATACGGCTCCATGATTGGCTCTCTATTGTACCTATGTGCATCTAGGCCGGATATTATGCTTAGTGTTTGCATGTGTGCCCGATTTCAAGCTACACTGAAGGAATCACACCATAAGGCTGTGAAACATATTCTTCGATACTTAGCTCACACACCAACACTTGGATTATGGTATCCCAAGGGCTCCACTTTTGATCTCATTGGATATTCAGACTCTAACTATGCTGGCGACCGCGTGGACCGCAAGTCAACATCTGTTACATGTCATTTCCTCGGACAATCTTTGGTCCGTTGGTCCTCGAAGAAACAGAACTGCGTATCTCTCTCCACTGCAGAAGCTGAGTACATTGCTGCTGGATCATGTTGTGCTCAACTACTATGGATGAAGCAAACACTCAAGGACTATGGCATCAACGTGAAGAATGTGCCTCTCTACTGCGACAATGAGAGTGCCATAAAGATTGCTCATAACCCAGTTCAGCACTCGAAGACAAAGCACATCCAGATTCGTCATCATTTTCTTCGTGATCATGTGTTGAAGGGCGATATCTCCATCGACCATGCTAGCACTGAAGATCAGCTGGCCGATATCTTCACTAACCCTTGGATGAGAAGAGATTTAGCAAGTTGCGGTGTGAGCTAAATATCCTAGAATCTTCGAATGTTCTCTGAAATGGACACACATCCTAACACTTATGCTGACTTGATGACTTAGATGCGCAACACACAAAGTAACATTTTTCTTCAATCAATGAAGACTAACCCTCTAAGTGTGAAGAAATTAATGAAGAAATTGACTCCCAGAGCCCTACGACAATTGTACGCGGTGTCTGAAGCCAACTTTCAAATTCTTCAACTTGCAATGTCTTCACTATTTCCGTCGTTTGTCTTCATTTGAATATATACATATATAAGTTTTATGTCCTCTACAGCATTCACTTATTGCTAATTCTTCAAGTTGACTATTTCTGCTAAGTGAATGTGATCGGACCCTTCCCCCTCTATGCCTAAACTCAATCTAATCTTTTCACAAATTCTTCATATGCGTTCGGATTTGAAACTCGTTCAAAATCTTCACTGTGTCCTTGACAGCTGAAGAAATTGCGAACGGTAACTTAAAATTTATTTTATCTGAATTTTCGGCTTTGCCGCTCAAACCGTTCCGCTTCTCACGACAAATACTTATCTATTCACCCACGATCTTACATGATCGCCACCTCACAGTACATGGGTGACACATGTCATGCGAATGAGAAGGGCCCGTGGCACGCTCGTCCTAAATCTTCGGGCGAACATTTTTTTCACTGTGACTATAAATATCCCCTCACCCCTTCCTCACTTCCTTTACTCCACTCGATCTCTCTATCCCGCTCGAGCTTCTCAAACCCTAGCGCCGCCACTACTTCATCGTCGCCGGTGAGGAAGAGCTTAACTGCCTCGACCTCGTCGCCATCGTACTCGCGCCGGCTGCGGAAATCTTCCCTCCGCCGCCATCGTAGCCGTCTTCCTCTGCCAAGTTAGGGCATGGAAGATCTAAACTGACGAACTTCACATCTGTTCTTCTCAGTTTGTCGTGTTCTTCACTTCGGGTAATTAAAAGTTACTTTTAACTGCTCTCTTTGATTCTCAAGTTTTTCTGAAAATCTTCAAAGGTGTTTATTCTTAAATTCCTCACACACATGAACACCTCACAAATCATCTGTTCTTGATTCGTTTCTCTAAGCTATGATTTTCTTCAAGATTCCTCAATTGTGTGGATTTTCAATCTATACAACTCTGGAACCTAAGACAAAGAACGCTTAGTGAAATTCCTCAAGATGCTTCTGGTCAAATTCCTCAAACTTGTTCTTTTGAAAAACCCTCTGAGAACGCATATGACCTCTCCAAATTCCTCGCAACTACACTCTGTTCACAGGTACAAATGTCCGCTGCTGAATCACTAGGTTCTCATCAACTTAACTCATTTGCAGCGTTCCTCGAAGAAAAGTTGCATACTTCTTCAGAGAATTCGATTGTTCAAATTCCTCAACTGAAGAAAATGGCATATGGAAAGAAGCCTGAGGTCATGACTGCGTTTGAGATCCCTGAGGACATTTACGCAGGCTATTGCACACCTGATGAAGCCAAGTTTGGTAAGGAGAACAAGAACCAGCGCAAAGTGCGCATACAGAGGATTGAAAGGAGATGGGCACGAGAGTGGAGGGAGTACAAGTATGTAACTCCCAAGTACATGAAGAAATTCGCACTCAACCCTCCATGCCCAAGACCTCCATTGGCACCAGGCCAATTGGCAGATCCCACCAGCCTCAAGCGCAGTCAGGACTATCCTACTGGATGGGCTAGGCTCCAGGCCAAACTATCCAAGCAAGCAAAAGAAGCAGTGAGGAAATTCAATGAAGATTCTACTGCAGCTGCTAACACTGCTAAGGCCTCTAGTAGTAAGCCCAAGAAGGTTGTGCCTAAGAAGCCCGCTCACAAGCCAAGTTCCTCAGCAATGCCCTCACGGCCAGCATCTTCAAAGCCCTCACGGCCAATTCCACAGTCTGCTCCTCCTCCTCCTCCGACAAAGTCTTCAGCTGCTCCGACAAAATCTTCGGCACCTGTGCATCTTGCCACGTGCCAAAGGACTCAAGGCTTCTCTATTGCCTCAGGAGCATCTGCAAGTTCCTCTGCTGCTCAAAATTCCTCAGCTGGTCCATCTTTGCTGAAGAAAAAGGCCACTGCTGGACGAGGAACTCGCCCAAGTCCTCACAAGAAGCAGGTAGCCTTCCATGTACCATCTGATGATGATGAGGCTGATGATGAAGAACTCGCCAAAATCATCAGAAACAGGCAGGCCAGGGCCGCTAGAGCCAAAGGCAGCAATGTGCCACTGATGTTGGATCCCAAGCTAATCCTTGATTTCATTGACTTATGGCACAAGGACCCCAACACGCCTTTGCCGGAGTTGAACCTCACTCCTGGTCAAAGTCATGTCCTCACTGCCTTCAGTGAGGAAGAAAAATGGAAATTTGAACAAGGCAGAAGTCTGAAGAAAGCGCAGTACAAGAAATAGCGCTACCTCAAGGACAATGTCCTCACTCTCACCCCTGATCAGCTTCTTGCCTTGCAAGCTGAAATCAAGCAAGCGATGAATTTGATCGCTATTATGCTGACTGGAAGGGCGCCAATGTATGTTTCATCAATCTGACAAAGAAATTCACTTCAAGTGTTGCTCCACCTGTGCACATTGAAGTTACTCAGGCTGAGGCATCTGCTCAGCCTACTGAAGAAAATGCCAGCACCACTGATAACGATCAGGCTGCTGAAGACAATGAGAGTGCCAGGGCTGATGACTCCATTCCAGCCTCTAAAGATATTGCCAGGGCATCCACTAGTGGTGCGCCTGGAGAAAGTGAACAAGATAGGGCAACTGCATCAGTTGCGCCTGAGGAAAATGAACTTATGTCCTCTGCACCGTTTGCGCCTACACCAACTCCAATCCTTCCATCTTCATCAAATGCGAAGAAGACCAAGGCTGCAGAACGTGCAGCTATGAAGAAAAGGAAGGCATCAGCTTCATCAAATTCTTCAGCTCCGAAGAAGATGAAGACTCTGATCAGTTCAATTGACAACCCAATTGATGCCGTTCCAGTTTCATCTATGCCATCAAAGGACCTTGTTCCTTTTGATGAAGACTATGTGATTCCTGATGAATCCGATGAAGAAACTCCTTCTACTGCTTCTTCAGAGCAGATGGACGAAAAAATTGAAGTGGACAAGATCTCTTCAACCCCAATCATTTCCTCACCTTTGCCTCAGTTTACTGCTGAAGAGGCAGGTGTTGAAGAAATTGAAGAGGAGGATGTGGACATTGGTTGTACCACTCCGGTCCTCAATGATGAATTTTGGGATAGTCAGCATCCAAACTCCCCAATGTTCACTCCTCTCCAAGATATTCCTCAGTCACCTGCTACCACTGAAGTACAAATGGGATCTGAAGAACCTCATGCAATCCCAAGTGTTCATGATGAAATTCCGGCCACTAGTGTTGAAGAAATTGTCAATGAAGAGTTGGCAACCCAGGCTGAAATTGCTGAAGAGCCTGAAATTCCTCAGCCTGAGGAACCTGAGATTTCGATTCCTAAAGTAGTGCTGCAATTGACAGACACTCCTCAGCCCAAACCCAAGGATCCCTTCTCGAAGAAGCAAAAATTCAAGGCTGGTGATTTCTTCGGCGAGCACGTGTTCTTCACTGACTTCAACCCCTATGACAATGCTCGTCTTAGAAGGAAGCGTTTCTGGACTGCCAGCCAGGCAAACTTCTATTCCTCAGTGTTGTACAACAAGGACAAAGTCTTCGATCATGAGCATATTCCTCATGTGGACATGGAATCCATGTCGTGCTTCTCTCAAGTCCTTAGCATGATTCATGACGCTGGTTTGCTCAATTTCTACTCAGACATAGTTGATTGGAATGAAGAGCTTATTCTTCAGTTCTATGCAACTTTGCATATCACAGGCGATGCTGCTGATGTCAACTCATGGGTGTTGGACTGGATGACAGAAAACACTCATTACAAGGCACCAGCCACTGAATTACTTCGGGCCTTACCAATCAGTCCTCCACCTGACGGTGCTCGCTGTCTATATGATGAACCTGAACTTACTCATCATTATATGCAAGTGCTCATGAAGCCGCTGAAGCCAGGACAAGCTCCAAGGACCAAATTCCTCGTGAAGGAATTGCTCTATGTGCCGAGGACAATCTATCGCATTCTGACAAAGACCATGAGTCCCATCAAAGGCCATGACTCTTCCGATGAAGAAGTCATCGAAATGATGAAGAATATGCTTTTCAATATCATGCATGGCATCCCCATAAATTATCACGATTTCTTCATGAGGACTCTGGCGAATATTGCACTTTCACCATTTGAGCTGAAGCCTTACGCGCCGTGGATCATGAGATTCCTCAGAACAAGGTCTTCACTCAACTACAAGGCATACTTTCAGAATCACCTCAGCTACTTGCCTCCGATTGAAGTCCTCAAGCGGACAATTTCCTCATTCGATGAGAAGGGCAAGTCACCAGCTGTGATCGATGAAGGCATTCGTCCATTGGATGGTCAATTCCGCAAAGCTGCATCTTACTCCACCAATGATGACTCTGCCACACATGATTCTGCTGCTGATGCTCCAAAGTCAAGTCCTCAAGCTACTGATCCTCATGTGATGACTGACCGTGAACTGCTTATAAGTCTTCACCAGAAGGTCGATTGAAATCACAAGTGGGTTAAGCGTCAGTTTGGTTCTCTTCTTCACAACATGACTGCCACACATAATGCAGTGAAGAAAAACCACTACTACCTCCATGAAGTGTTTGATCGCACCTGGGCTATTATGTCACATTTATATGGTGAAGAAGATCTGAAGCAAATGGGCTTCAAGGAACACTTTGACTGGTCCGCTCCTCCTCCGAAGAGATACAAGAAGGTCAAGGTTCCTCCCATGGTGGCCAGCTCATATTCTTCATCGCGCGACACGGACGAGCATGAAGACTTTGACGACACTGCAGCAGGCCCTACAACGACTCAAGACCCTGACAACGCTGGTGCTCCTCCATCTACTTGATATTCTTCAGGGGCGTTAGTCCTTAGTTTCAACCCTTTTGGTCATTCGATGACAAAGGGGGAGAAATTTGAGTTAGTCTTCAAGCGGGTCTATCCTATATGGGCGTTTTTTTTTGCTAAGTTACAACTCTCGTTCTTCTGATGACTTTGCTGGATCGAGTTGTAATCTTAAACTCTATGGCGACCTGATACTTTTGATGTGTTCTCTTCTGCATGCTTTTCCTCATAATGTTAATGCACGCATGCTGAATTACATCAGTCACCATATTTCATCATGCATTTCAAATTCTTCATATTATATATCAAATGCGTGTATGAATTACAAGATATAGGGGGAGATCTCCATGATTATACTCTTCAAGTGTGCATTGCTTCAAAAGCAAATTCCTCACTATGCACATCTTCAGGGGGAGTTCTTCTATATCTTGCAATCAAATTCCTCAATATCAGTATTTACACTTCATATGTTTTTCCCCGTTGAAAACTTAACCTATATTGTCATCAATCACCAAAAAGGGGGAGATTGTAAGTGCATCTAGTGCCCCTTAGTGATTTTGGTGTATTGAAGACTTATAGGTTAAGTGTATGATGTGTTTGTAAGTGTACACAGGTCTATAAGTCTATGAGGAGTTTGATATTTATAGAGAAAGTCGACCCCTAAAAATGAAGTTCTTCATCTGAAGACTTTGGATATCTGAAGACTTTCTGAAGACTTTGACGGTGAAGAAATTGGTGTGACCTTGAAGACTTGGTATTCATCCGAGGAATATGAAGCGTGAAGACTTTTGTTTTCATAGTTCCATTTTCTCTTTCTTGAGTCTTAGGAAACACCGTACTGTTAAAGGGGGTCGAGGAAATACTAAGGAAAGATTTCCATGTGATGCTCAACTCAAAATCCTACACCTACCAATCCCTTCGAGTGAAGCCATTGGAAATCTCATACAGTTTAGTCATATTCTTCAGTGACAAGACGAAGTTCTTCTGGTCTCTGAGAAATTTGTTCTGACTGAGGAGTTAGGAATTCACCAGTGTGAATTGCCTACACGGTGAGGAACATGATAGCTCTGAGAATTTTGATAGTCAAAATTCCGACCGTTGCTGTGCTACGCGCCAGTTATCCCAAAATATCCACCCAACTAACGGTTATATCAGACAAGGGCATTTATGTCTTATCATGTAGAGCTGTTCCCTAGGCTATAAATAGCCGCCCCCCTCAACCACTAGCTGGTTGGCTGCTCTGAGAGAAACTGACACTTGTCATTTGAGAGCAACCCATCCTCCGAGGACTTTGAGCGAAAATCATCAAGTGAGGAAATCCCAAACCCAAACCTAAAAAACCCCAAGTGATTGAGCATCACTGAAGAGATTGATCCTGCGTGGATCCGATGCTTGTTTCCTTTGAAGACTGTGCTTCTTCCAGACGGTTAGGCATCAAGGTCTAGAGCATCCAAGAGGATTTGTGGATCGCCGAGTGACCAAGTTTGTGAAGGTTCGGAAGTCACCTGAAGACTTACCACGAGTGATTGGGCGAGGTCTGTGTGACCTTAGCTCAAGGAGAATACGGTGAGGACTGTGTGTCCGGGACTGGGTGTCCTCGAGTTTAAATACTCAGCCGCTCCAACCAGATGTACAACTGAGACAGCAGTTGGAACTGGTATACACAATCATTGTCTTCACCGAGCTAACTGGTTCTATCTCCTCAACTCTTTCATTTCCTCATGTATGTTGTTGTGTGCATGTTCGTATCTGTTTGAAGACTTTGACTGAAGACTTTCTTAATTTCCTTAGTTCTATTTCTTCAGTCTGATCGTCTTCTTCCTTGTGTTATCCTGTGTCTACGCTTTCTGTACTCTGTGCTTGTCTTCATTTCCTCATGATGACTATGCTTGTGTTCTGTTATGTTCCTTTCTAAGTACTTATTCCGCTGCAAGTAGTTCTTCATTTAGGAATTTCCTCACCAGGAAATTCCTCAGTGAAGAATTCATAAAAATCGCATGTTCACCCCCCTAGTCGATATAACGCACTTTCAGTGTCTGCATCCAGTACTGCATCCTCTAATTTGGTGGATGCACATAGAGAAAATAAATCTCCTTAATTTACTCCATAACCACCCTATTAAATAGGCCTAGTAAAAAACCAGGCGCATGTAGTGGCTGGCGGGCACATGCATCATGCATGCATGGCCAGTCAGCCAAGTCCATGCGCCAGCTCCAATGCAGCAACGCAAAAGAAGAGAGCGGTTCTTGGGAAAAAGCGAGTAGTTAGTGCAGCGGGCCTTATAAACACGAACAACTTGCTCTCCTGCTTCCGTCTCCTCCCCAATTCCCCCCGCTCCCCAATCTTCCTCACTCGTCCGAAAAACCCCACTCACCTTCTTCCTCACTCTTACAGAAAACGCCTGCTCCTCTTCTTCCACTCCTACAGAAATCCCTAGCCCTCCTTCTTCCCCACTTGCACTGCCACTAGGCTCGTCTCTGGCTACTCCACTCAAACCCGTGAGCGCGGCGGGACGCCCACAAGGAAAATGGAGTCGGCTGGCCCCAGCGCCAAGAAGATAAGGCTCCCGCCAGCGGCGACGCCGGTTGTAGATCCCGCACCCGGTAGCGCGGGGAGAAGCGGCGACCCCCCCCCACTCGGATCTGAGGAACCGGTAGAATCTCCGATGGACCGCATCAGCGATCTCCCGGGCGTCATCCTTGAGGAGAACATCTCGCTTCTCCCCACCAAGGATTGCTACCGCACACAATTCCTCTCAACTCGGTGGCGCCCTCTATGGCGCACCGCGCCCCTCAATCTCGACTGTCGTCAGATATCTATCCTTCCTAAAGTTGATCTCCTCAGAGCCATCATCTCTTCTCACCAGCAGGGCCCCGTTCAATGCCTCTACATCCCGACAAGGTACCTGCTATCCATACCCAGCAAGGTGGATGCTTGGCTGACATCCCCTGAATCTGGAAAACTCCAGCTTTGAGTTCTACCATTACCACGAAAGTTTCATACCACGAACATACCAAAAATTCGTGCCCACACCGCCGTTGTCCATCTCATGGTTTTCCTCCTCTCTCCACACTGTCACCTTTGCCCGGTGCCATCTACCAAACGATCTGGTACAAATGCTTCGACTCCCACTGCTAAAAAACTTTCGCTTGTGGTGGTTTATCTGTCGGAGGCCTCACTGCACAACATCATCCACTCCAGTTGCCCTGCCCTGGAGCGCTTGCTGATTGTTTTGGGAATAGAAATTGGTATCAGTCGTCTCAAAATAAAGTCGCCTCACCTTAAAAGCATTGGAATTTGTTTTAAAGGACGGCAGCTCATCATCGAAGATGCCCCTTCACTTGAAAGGTTGCTCCTTCATAATTGTTATATACCTTCAGAAATAACTGTCGTCTCTGCACCCAAACTAGAGACCTTGGGTGTAATTCGTGACCCGTTTAATAATCACAAGGAGTTGGTGTTTGGCTCCTCACTTTTTCAGGTACCGTGTATTATCATCTACACATTTGTAATCATATGATGCACTTTTCATTTGTGCGCATAAGTTTTATATCATCTTGGAGTACACTTTGGGTACTAATATTATGTTATATGCTCAATGAAGAGTTCGTCCATTGATAGCCTATCAATGCTGCTAGATTCTGTCAAGATCGTATATATCAGAATGTATAGTTTTGATTTGGACATAATTATTGGCTTGCTGCGATGCTTTCGATCTCTGGAGAATTTATACATAGAGGTGATGGTTTAGTGCACATTGAAAGCTCGTATATATTGTACTAGAATTAACTGTTCAGCTATCGTTCTTTCGACATACTCTTTTTTCAGACCTTAACTATTTTCAATCTTCATGTCTACTTAGGCAGAACCACATGGAGAAAAACATATAACCAATCGTTGGCGTAATAAGCACAACAATTTCTCAGTTCTCATGACATTCGTTTGAGGACAATAACGATGGGACGATATGCATCCAACCAGGCAAACAGAAGCTTTGTCACATTCTTCCTGTTGAATGCGAGGTTACTATTGTCCATGAGGCTTAATTTTTACAGCAAGAGATTTCTCACGGACCAACATGTTGAATAGCAAAAAAAGAAGTTTCAGGTGGACAAATGGCCTTCTAAACTTGCTCGGCTTCTATTTACAATAAGTTGTAGACATCCTGAAATAAATTTTTTTGCACAGGATGTTGATTTTATGGATCAGACCGATCCATTTGTTTGTGACTGCAAAAAAGAGTGGTTGGGTTAGATGTTACTGTCATGTTCAATCTGGGTTTTGTCTAAAAATTTGATGAACAATTAATCCTTGGGCTTTTTGTACCATTTGTATGCTTGACTTGCATGTTGTTGCCCTCGTACTCCCCTCCACCTGCCACTACATTGCCGCATCTTCCATGACTGCTGTTCATTCCCGTCCGAGGCCTTGCCATCGTTCTCCGCCTTGGTTCGCTCGCTATGCCCGCCGCCGTCTGGCGTTGTCAACATGGTCAACAACCAAGAGGAATCAGGAGATGACTATACGTGGAGAGGCTGACAGTAGGGACCCACCAGGGTCATTGCATTTCGCAAGCAGGTGCCTCGTTATTACAAGCCAAAAAAATACTTCCTCCTAATTGTTTGACAACTAGGTTCCACACCATTGTCAATGTAGTCAATAAACGAGAAAATTACACAACGAGCGGATAACACCAGGGACCCAACAGCTCGCCCAGTTGTTTTTCAGTTTCAGAGACGGAGCCTAGCTGCGCGTTGTGCGGGGGCTGTGGCCCGTCTAGCCCACGCTTACGCTTTTGTTAAGCACATGACGAGCCCAATTGATATATTTTTTCTTTCTGAAATTGGCTAGCCCAGTTCTTTTTTTTTTGGAGAATACCAAAACCGAGGCCTACTTGCTTTTCTCAGCTCTACTGGGCTGCAAATCTTTCAAGACAAGGAGGGATGTAAGTAGTAAGAAATGGGCTTCCCCAGAAACGGGCTATAAGTTGTAAGAAATGGGCTTCCCCAGAAAACGGGCTATAAGTTGTAAGAAATGGGCGGTAAATTGCATTAAAATATCATTTTTTTTCAGGATTTCTCTACTCTCTACTCTTATAAAAACCAAAGCCAACTGGCACTTACATTAAAATATCATCTTTTCTCCCACAAGATAAACTACTCATACAAATGCATCTTCATGTTCCGTGCAACGAACGGGCATCTTGCTAGTTAAAATTCTAAATTTCATTCATTTTTTGCGGAGAATTGTTTTTTGAATTTTATTTTGATATAATTTTTTGAAAATTATTTTTAACGTGACTCAAAATTTCGTGATTAAAAGAGTTCGAACCCCACCGAAATATGCAATTTTTCGTTGAATTTTTTAGCAGTGCCCAGAATATATGGTCTGTAATGCTAATAAAAAGAATATGGGCTTCAAATATCCTTAAGAATTAGCAAATGGGCTGTAAATTATTGAAAATAATGGCTAATGGGTTGTATGTTGTTTTCCACAGATTTGGAGGCTGATTTCTCGGCCTACTAGGTTCACGATGACGCTGTCCTAAATTTTTTTTTGACACGTACGCAAGGCTTTGTTAACTTAGTCAACACACAACAGTGACTGTTAGATGTCCATCCAACGGCCGACGTGCTTCTTCAATCTTTGATCTTCCTGCTCCAGTCGCCCAAACCAGTGTCGGCGGGACTGCCTGCTCTCTCCTCCTGTGGCTGGCTGTGCTGCCGCCAGGCCATCCCTCTAACCACCCACACATCCTATTATTTTCCGGCGACGTCAGCCTCACCTCGTAGCCGACCAGTCAGTGCTCATTCTCCCCTCAGCGTGGGCATCCGCTGCGGTGGCTTCACCGGCTCCGGGTGGTTCTCTTCCTGGGCCTCACCCTCGTCCATCGCGTTTGTGTTCTCGGTGCGACGAGGTCAACATGGTCAACAAACAATAGCCATCGGAAGAGGCTGACAGTAGGGGCCCACACAGGGAAATGCCTCCTTATTACGCGCAAAATAATGATTCCTCCACCTGATAGTTGGGACCCACCGGAAGGGCCTCTGTAATTCGTGAAAAAACGTTCCCCCTGCTGTCAGCTTGGACCCACCGGAAATGCCTCCTTATTACGCACAAAAAAATGAATACTCCCCCTGCTAGCTGGGACTCACCTTGGTGGGAGGCTGACTTGTGGGCCTACTAAGTTTACGGGGACGGAGGGCTTTGTCAACTTAGTTAATATGAACGATTCTAGCTCCAGTGACCGTACGATATCCATCCAACGGTTGTAGTGCTTCTTCAACCTCTGGTCTTCGTGCTCCAGCCGCTCAAAGCAGCGCCGGTCGTGTCGCATGCTCCTGCCTCCCATGGCCGGTTGTGATGCCGTGGAGGCCTCACCGCCCCCTACTACTCCCACCGCTGTCCAGGCCATCCCTCTACTCACCCACACCCCCTGTTATTCTGCAGTGACGACAGCCTCACACCGTAGCCGAACCAGTGAACCCTCGTACTCCTCTTCGCGTAGGCATCCACTACTGCGTCTTCCCCGGCTCCGTGTCATCCCTTCCTAGGCCTCATCGTCGTCCACCGCCGTGGTGCTCACGGCACGGCATGGTCAATGTGGTCAACGACCAACTTCCATTGGAAGAGTACTGTACATGGCGAGGCTGACAGCTGGGTCCACGGCAGCCGCAAGGAAGTGCCTCCTTATTACGCGCAAAATAATTATTCCTCCACCTGACAGCGACCCACCAGACAAGCCACCGTATTTCATGAAAAAAAACGTTTCCCCCTAACTGCTGGGACCCACCAGCTACACCTTTGCACGCAAGGAAGTGCGTCCGGGCAAAAAAATGATTCGCCCCTTGACTGCTGGCACCCACCAGCTACACCTTCGCACGCAAGGAAGTGCGTCCGGGCAAAAAAACGATTCACCCCCCTGACTGTTGGGACCCACCAGCTACATCTTCGCATGCAAGGAAGTGCGTCCGGGCAAAAAAAATGATTCGCCCCCTGACTGCTGGGACCCACCAGCTACATCTTCGCACGCAAGGAAGTGCCTGACAGTCGGGACCCACCTGGTCGAAGCGTACGTAGCGTTGTCATTCTGGTCGCAGACGTGTACGTACATATATACTGGTCGATGTAGAGGCACACACGTGTCATAGTAGAGGCGCGTACGTGTCGTAGTAGAGGTGCGCACGTAGCATGTACACGTACGTACAGTGACCAGTGTGCAAGAAAGAAAATACGGCCACATATGTGTACATACGGGCGGGCTCTCGAACGCCTACTCGCGCATACGTACGGCCAGGGCTCGTGTACACGGCTGAGTCGGAACGGAGAAACAGCGTCATCGTCGTGTTCATGGGGAGGCAACGGAATGCATCGTGTTCATCAGGAGGCAACAAAACGTGTGGGAGCCAACCGGCTGGGTCGGAATGAAATGCGTGGTCGTGTTCATCGGGAGGGCTTGGACGGAACAGGCGATGGAAACGAGGCCTGGTGTACTGCAGAACGGAGGAAACGACCTTGTGTTCGACCGACCACGTTTGAAACGGGATCCTGTTCATCGGGAGGGGTTTGTCGTACCGCAAAACGGAGGAAACAGACCTCTTATGGTCGAAACAAGGGTCCTGTTGATCGGGAGGGGTGTGACGTACCGCAAAACGGACGAAACGGACTTGTGTTGGAGTGCTACAATTGAAACGGGGGTCTTGTTGATCGGGAGGGGTGTGGTGTACCGCAAAATGAACGAAACGGACTTGTGTTGGAGCGCTACGGTCGAAATGGGGGTCCTGTTCATTGGGAGGGGTGTGATGTACCGCAAAACGGGACTCCACGGGATACTGTTCATCTCCACCATCGACCTCCTCCAACCTCCATGGGCTACCGTCGACGTCCTCCAGACTCCACGGGCTCCTGTTTATCTAGCCTCCACGGGCTCCTGTTCATCCAGCCTCCACCGTGCGCTACTCCACCGGCTACTGTTCAACCACCCCTCCACGGGCACCCCTCCATCGTCTACTGTTCATCCTGCCCTCCACACCACGGG